>NC_092396.1:5220000-5227500 GCF_030028105.1 Mobula birostris | reverse complement strand
ACGTTTAAGTGGCAGGTTGGAGCAGCCCTTTGTGAAGTGTGCTACATGTTGCCCTGACGTGAGGCTTGTTCAAAGCAGACAAAGGCATCTCTGTCTGTTTTGTTCTCTTTTTGTGTTCGCCGGGAAAGCTGCCAGGATGGCTGACAGTTACTCAACCACAGCTCCGGTTACAAAAGGCAGAGAGAAAAGGCTCTAAGAAAACACATGGGCAACTTCTCCCCAACCTCAGACTGTTATTAAATTAATTATTGTACAAACATCTCTCCCACTTAATTCCATTTGCCCAGCACTTCAATCTTCAAATTAGTTTGGCAATTTACAACATTCCTGATGTTTTACGTTCAATGGGTACATTTTAAATCGATGGCATTGTGCAGGAGGCTCTGGGGAAAGACTTCACGCTGACTCTTAATGTGCTGGTTGGTTTTATTGTATTCATATATAGTTTTCATTCTGTTTTCACACTGACTTCCCTATCTTTGGTCCCCAAGATTGTTCCACGGTAAGCTTTGAGAATAACACCACACCTTCAGTCTTGGCACATCACAGTCTTCATGATTCAACGCTGAATTCAAAATTAAAATTTTCCATAGTTCCATTGTAAGCTTTGAGAATAACACCTCACCTTCAGACTTGGCAGATCACAGCCTTCCTGATTCAACACTGAATTCAGAATTACATTTTTCCATAGTATCATTGTAAGTTTTCGGAATAGCACCTCACCTTCAGACTTGGCACATCACAGTGACAAAGTAAATTTATTATCAAAGTACGTGTATGCCACCATATACTACCCTGAGATTCATTTTCTTGTGCACACATAACAAACACAGACAAACAACCTGTGTACAAAAGACAACAAACTGTGCAAATCCAAAAAAGAAAAAAAAGACAAATAAATGAACCATAACTAGGAAGGACATGAGATCTGGAGTCCTTAATAGTGAGTCCATAGGTTGTGGAATCAGTTCAGTGCTGGGGTGAGTGAAGTTATCCCCTCTGGTTCAAGAACCTGATGGTTGGGGGGTAATAACTCTCCCTGAACCTGGGTGTGGGTCCTGAGGCTCCTTTATCTCCTGCCCGATGGCAGCGGTGAGAAAAAGGCATGGCCTAAGTTGTACACCCTTTATGTCCTTCCCGACGCAGTAGCGAGAAGGCATGGCCTGCGTGGTAGGGGTACCTGAAGATAGATGCTGCTTTTCTGCAACACTGCTCCTTGTAGATGTGACCAGTGGTGGGAACAGCTTTTCCTGTGATGGACCGGTCCGTATTCACTACTCAACTCTGAATTCAGCAACGTCGAGTATTGATGGCCTTTCTGATTTAATTCTCCTCTCGATCTTCTATCACCTTCGTCTTTTACTTTGCACTAGAATGACCTTATTATGATTTATATTTTCCCATCTTTCCCTCTATCACACATGCACTTATTAGATACACCTGTACCCCTGCAAGTTAATGCTGATATCTATTCAGCCAATCATGTAGCTGCTGTGTATTTAACATTTCAGTAATATCTGAGTAATATTGTAAATAAATTATTTGATTAACCATTCTTTGTTTACATAATGCATTGCAGGTTATATGTAAACGTATATAAATGGCACAGTGTAAAAAATTGCAGCACTTGTTCTTCGGAAGAATTAAGAAATGTAGAAAACAGACAAATTCACAGGCTCATAAACAGTGAGTACTGGGTGATAATAATCATTAAAAAAAGCAGAAATGTCTGGCTACAGCAGAAAGATAGATGCGTTCGATTGCACAAAAGATAACTGGCTGCTGTATATGGAATGAACTGAGCTGTATTTTGAAGTCCTCAAAAGGGGTCTCAGTCTGAAATGTTGACTGTTTATTCATTTTCATAGATACTGCCTGACCTGCTGAGTTTGTCCAGCATTTTGTTTGACTGGCTTGAGACAACTACAACTTGATTGGAGATCCATCCACCATTTGTATGCCACGCTCCCTGCAATAGAGTCAACTGAAAGTGAATTGAGAGAGATACTGGATGATCCCACAGCAGTGGCTAAGGATGGTATTAGAAAATTCAAAACTATCGAGGGTAAGATAGTGTTAAATGAAAATGCCACACTCAAGTTTTACAAAACCCATCTGGTTCCTTACACCATCTGTGATAAAGTAGCCAGTGAGCTAGATCACACGGAGGCTGAAAGAGTTCTTTCCAAGTCTGAGTGGAGCCCTTATGCAATGCCAGAGGTCCCAGTCACCAAGAAGAATGGGTCTGTCGGGATCTGTGGTCATTTAAAAGTCAACCCAGTACTGAAAGTAAAGCAATACCTTTTGCCTAGAGTAGAAGATATATTTGCAAATCTTTCTGGAGGAAAATGCTTCAAGCATAGTGGACTTAGCTGAGGCCTATCTACAGATGGAAATGGAGGAAGAGTCCAAAGTGTTTCCATCATAAACGCTCACACAGGGCTTTATCACTATAATAGACTTTTTTGGGAGTAGCATCTGCACCTGCACTCTGTCGTGGTTCTGCAAGGCTGCCCAGGTACTCAGAGTTACCTGGAAGACATGGCGCCAGCGAACAATGATTCCTCGGTCAGGCGACATCTGTCAGAAAGCCAATCTCTTCAATTATTTCACTTTTCCATGCCTTCTGTTCATTCTTTTTGTGTTGTTTGTGTCCTGGAAACTGTTGGAACCTGTGGCATGCAGTTTGCAGCTCAACAAGTGATCTAGCACTTTGCTGTGTCTGGAGAGCTCCCTCGTGGAGAAGATCAGAGAAGGCGACCCAAAAAGGACCGAGACTGCAAGCTGACTCGTGGAAAAGAGCAGAGATGGGGCATGGAGCCATGAATGACTCCAACTCAAAGTGGTGGGGAAGACTGAAGCATCGAGGTGAATGTGGAGGGGGTCGGTGATCAAATGATCACTCCCAACGGGGTAATGATAGTCAGCAGCCAGGCCGGTCTTGTTTGGACCTGGCGTGGTGGTCACTCTTCATGGAAGGACTGAGTCGTGTTGCCACTCTCTTCGAATGCTGATGGAAAGATGTGTGTAATATTCTGAGATTTATATGATTATTGGACTATGCTTTATATTAGTCTCCTTCAGTTTTTCAGTGTTTTCTTTCTTGTGGCTGATTGGCGAATGGGTGACTTGTTCATTTTTGTGTGGGGGTGGATGGTTGGGGGTTTTGATGCTTTTGTCACTGTACTTTTTTGCAAGTGAGGGGGCTGGGGATCGTTGTTGTCACTTTTTTCCGCTGGGGAGGGGTTGGGGATTTGTTACTACTGTCGTTTTTTTTTCCCTGTGGGGGAGGCCGCGGGGTTTTTGGGATTTTCAGGTTTTGTTTCTTCTTTTTCATGCTGGGGGGTTGTTGATGTCTGTTCTTTCATCAGCTCCCATGGCCTTTCCGTATTTCATGGCTATCTGGAGAAGAGGGATATCAGAGTTGTACTATCTTTCCACCAGCATACTTTGACAATAAGATGAACTTTTGAACCTTTGGTAAAGATGACAAGGAATATCTCCAAAATCTCAAGGCTGTGTTAAAAAGATTAGAAGATTGTGGGCTTAGAGCATGATGCAACAAGTGTAAATTCTTTAAACCAAGTATCACTTAGTGTGGTTGCACCATTGATGCACAAGGATTACACAAGTGTGCTGAGAAAATCCAAGCAGTGGAGGATGCCTCAAGGCCAAAGGATATGTCACAGTTGTGGAAATTTTCAGGATTTGTCAATTACCATAACAGGTTCCTGTCGAACCTGTCTACTGGGCTCCACCCCCTGTACTCATTGCTACAGATGGGGAAGAAATGGCAATGAACAAAGCAGTGTGAGGTGTCTTTCCAAAAGGTAAAGGATATGGTGATGTCAGTTCCAAAAGGTAAAGGATATGGTGATGTCAGACACTGTACTCACACATTATGATCTACATCATCCAGTGAAGCTTGCCTGTGACACCTCACCTTATGGTATAGGTGCAATGGGAGGAAACCAGAGCACCCAGAGGAAACCCACACATTCCACAGGGAGGACATACCGAGGCCTGGAATTGAACGCTGAAATCCAGAATGCCCCGAGCTGTAATAGCATCATGCTAACCACTACACTACACCTATCCGTACGGACCATCTGTAGAATTTGTAATTTTGTGATTCATTTATTTGAAGTATACAGACCCACGCAGAATAGATGGAGGGAGCAGACTGAATGGAATGAGCCAGGTTTAACAGATGTCTGTCTTGTTAAAGATTCGCTGTCATTTCTGTTGCCATATGCATGGAGAATAGGCATCCACCCACGGATTACAAATTGGCGGTGAGGCTAAGAAAAGTTAGCTAGAATGAAGCTAAGGAGTTCCTATTGCTCATCCATAAAGTATGTCTGTGTGTGTTAGGCAGATGTATAGAGCAAGGGTGCTTAAAACTTCTGCACAGTACTGTATTTGTCAAAGTGGAGCAGAGAGTGGGTTTGTAAATCTGGCGAGAGCACAGGATGTTGGGAATGGCGAGGGTGGGGCGCCATGGAAGGGGTGTGCTACAGGTGCCAGAGTAGGAGTGTCAGTGGCAGGGGTTGGAGTGGTGGTGTGGGTACAGACGCACCCAGCCCTGAAACACCAGGCAAAGTTATTTGATTCCAAACAGTTGGTATATTGATCATTATAGAATGTCTCTCTGGTGCTTCCTGCTCCCTCCCTCCTCCCTTCCCCTTTTCCCTTTTCCCAACCGTGATTCCCCTCTCCCTGCCCCCTTCCTACTCTCAGTCCACAACAGAGACCCATATCAGAATCAGGTTTCTCATATGTCATGAAATTTGATTTTAGCAGTACAGTGCAATACATAAAAACACTACAGTACCGTGCAGAAGTCTTAGGCACCCTAGCCGTATGTGTGCAAGGTCTTTGCACAGTAGTGTAAGTGCATGAGTGTATTTGGCACACGTGTGTATGCCTGTGTTTATTCAGTTTCAGATTTATTTATCACAAGCACATCAGTGAAACAGCCAACACAGCCAAGGATGTGCTGGCGGGGTGGGGGGGCAGCCCGCAAGTGGCACCACACACTCTGGCGCCAACATATATTGTGCCCACAATGTTCAGCACATCACACAGCACTGAAGAACACAAGCAGAGCAACAACAACAGAACTAAACAAGACAACAGCAGAGCAAGCCCCATTCCCTCACACACACACACACACACACACACACTAGCCTCTGGATCTTGGCCCTGGATTTGCAAATTGACAGGCAGCAGGCCCGGGCTTGTCCCCCACCTCCAGACTTGCCGAGTGCAGTCTTTGATCATTTGGTTCTCTTCCTTCTGACTTGCCAAGCTCTGGACTTCAGCCTTCGGCTCTGCCTGACTGACTTCGCCGACCTCTGGGTATCAGCCCCAGGTCTATGTGTGCGTACGAGACAGAGAATTTTGTGTGCTCTGCTGAACGCCCCTGGTTTCAGTGCGAATGGCATCAGGAGATGGAGAGATTAAAGGGACTACTCAGACTCAGGCTGGGACAGCTGAAACCTTGGCATATATGGCTGGGTGTGTGAGCATTGTGAGTCATATGAGGAACATATAGAAATGGTTTCTATAGCAAATAATATTATGGAAACTGAGGGCAGTAACGAAAATGCACCCACAACAATCAATGCTGTACAGAAATGCAAGGAAGCCTTTCAGTCAGCTGAGAAACATAGTTCAAAGGTTCAGTTTAATAGCAATGTAGACAGTATACAACCTGAAATTCTTACTCTTCACAGACATCCACAAAACAAATGAAGGGTAGAAACATCAAGGGCCTGAAGCCCTCCCCCCCACCCTCCCTATGCACAGCAGCAACAGAATTATCAGCCCTCTAATTCCCCCACTTTTGCGCCAGGGCCCCCCCACCCTCCATGCAAACAAAAGCCCCCCGAAGAGACCTTGATCCAGAATCCATCAAAACTACAGTCCATAACCCAGCACTTCGGTATCTCAGACAGGCTCCCTCTCTCCAGTGAGGAAGAGAGAGGTTGCTCCTGCAACAATGAGAGTGGAGACCAGCGACTTGCTGTTCCGACGTTACACTCTTCTGAGTTGGTTCGCTAATCGTCTAATGCTACAGATGCTCAGGGATGTGTGCTTAACCCACTGCTTTAGTCTCCCAACTCTGTGTGTTGGCATGTGGCCAAGTGGTTAAGGCATTCGTCTAGAGATTTGAAGGTCGCTAGTTCGAGCCTTGGCTGAGGCAGCGTGTGTGTCCTTGAGCAAGGCACTTAACCACACATTGCTTTGCGATGACACTGGTGCCAAGCTGTATGGGTCCTAGTGCCCTTCCCTTGGATGACATCGGTGTCATGGAGAGGGGAGACTTGCAGCATGGGCAACTGCTGGTCTTCCATACAACCTTGCCCAGGCCTGCGCCCTGGAAACTTTTCAAGGTGCAAATCCATGGTCTCATGAGACTAACGGATGCCTATAAACTCTCCCTACACTCATGACTGTGTAGCTAGGCAGAGCCCAAACACCGTCCATAATGACACAATGACACAGCCATTGTTGGCAGCGTTTCAGATGGTGACGAGGAGGTGTACAGGAGTGAGATGGTTCAGCTAGTTGAGTGGAGTCGCAGTGACAACCTTACACTCAACATCAGTAAGACCAAGGAACTGATTGTGGACTTCAGAAAGGGAAGTTAGGAGAACACACATCAGTTATCATTGAGGGTCAGCTGTGGAAAGGGTGAGAGCTTCAAGTTCCTGGGTGTCAACATCACAAAGGATCTATCTGGGGCTCAAAAGACTGATGTGATCTCCAAGAAGGCACGACAGCAGCTATACTTCATTAGGAGTTTTAGGAGATTAAGTATGTTAAAAAAGACACTCGCAAATTTGTACAGCTGTACCGTGGAGAGCATTCGAACTGGTTATATCACCGTCTGGCATGGAGGCCCCAATGCACGAGATCGAAAGAGGCCGTAGAGGTTGTAGACACGGCCAGACACAACCCTCCCTACCTTAGAGGACATTTTCAAAAGGCAATGCCTCAAAAAGGCATCATTAAGGACTCTTTTCTTTTCAAATCTTTTTATTGTTGTATTATACAAAAGGAATAACACGAGTACATTGAAGTAACAACACTTATAATGTTTCAAAGAAACAAAAACATTATCTTAAAGACTGAAAAAAAAATTTTGTGTTAATAAAAAAACCCTACTAAGCAGAAAAAGTGGGGGGGGACCCCCATTAGGTGTACAACCCCGGAGCCATGCGTCACACAAAGCTTCTAAAAATAAGCATCAAACCGCCAGCAAGAAAGAAAAATATACCAAAAAATTTACAATTAGATCGTGGAGAAAATCTATCAATTAGCTCAAATGATAATAATGAGCAAATGAACCCCATCTTTTCTCAAAATCAAATAAAGGTTCAAAGGTTTGACTTCTAATTTTCTCCAAACTAAGACATAGCATCACTTGAGAGAACCATTGTGACAAAGTGGGAGCTCATTAAGGACTCTTTCTACCTGGGACATCCCCACTTC